>NW_024881261.1:25640873-25665873 GCF_018691265.1 Tyto alba | reverse complement strand
TACTTTTGAAGGCTTTGGCAACACTAAAACATCTATCATCACATTTTGGTTTCTGAACACATTTCTTGAAGCTATAATGAATGAAGTTCTCCACAACAAGTGAAAGAAATCTTTGGCTCATCCCTGTCTATCTGTTGTGATAAAATTTACCAGAGACATGGTCTATCCATAAGAAAGAACTCTTGCTGCTCTCGAGCTAAATGTTTACATCAATGAAGGCAACTCTTTTGCCAAGTTTTCCCTGGATGAGACACAAAAAAGAATCTGGAAAAAGTAGAAATCAAGGCAAAAAGTAACTTAATTTACAACTCCAGAACAAGAGCAATCAGACTTTGCAAGATTTTTATGCAGAAAACCATTTCAAAATATATGTCCCATTCTAAAATTACATTGCAGAGGAAGCAATGGAATGATTTCTCTCTTGTTCGCTTTATACAACTTTGACAGCAATTTCTCCTGCCATATGTGCAAACCTATAAGCTTCCCAAGCTCAATATGTTGGTCACTCCTTCTCCCTTCCCTGTTGCCCCTTCCCTCTGACTGTAATGGACTGTTCCCTCCTGGATATCCCAAAAGACAAAGATGTGCCTGGTAAGTGGGAGAGGTCAAACATGAGCACAGCTATTTATTACATATACTGCAACCAGATGGAAGTAGCTCATCCATCAAGGAACTCATCATCCTCATCACATTAGCTTCTTATAAAAAGCCTCCTGCTCCTTCTCTGATCCACACAGTTCAGGTTCCTCTCTTCTATGCACTTTCAGAAAATGAACCCTCTCTAACCCTATCGTCGCTTTTTCCTTAAATCATTGCTACCTATCACTCCATGGTTATTTTTAAACTTTACTTTTATCAATACTCATCCTGTAGCTCTGGGAGATATTAAAAGTGTACCAGGGCAAGGAAGGGCGTTTCTGACACTTGCTCCCTCATTCATCAGCCCCTCATAGGCCCGTTGGTGACAATGAAAAGATTTCACAATACCGTGCAGCAGAAACTCATTCTCCCACTCATCCATCATGCTCAACCTAGCAGCAGTTCTACTGACCTAATCTGTAATGCCTCGATGCTCACTGGAGATTTCTTAAAGGCACCCTGCATTGTTGTTAGTTACAAAGAATATGCCTGTGCTATTAGATAAGGAGACTAAATGGTGCAAGAATTAATGCAATACTGTTTGATCACCAAGTCCTGGGTTCAAAGACTGCAGAGTCAGTGTGGGAGAAGTCTTTTTATCTGAATTTTGTTGAAGATCATAAAAAAGAAGATGAAAGAAGTTTTATACTCACTTCTGGGTGTAGATATGTATTAAAGGACCTAGTATTAGTCACTATCACTAATTCATCACTTTTTGACAGTTGTAGCCTAACAGATGCCAGATATTCCACAACAAACCAAAAACAACATCAGAGTCTGTTCTTCAGAAAGCAAGAGTCACAAGTAAGAAAGCCACAGTTGAAAATTTTAATGGAACATACTTTTTTTTTTTTTTTTTCCTAAGGGGAATAACCAGCACCTGTGTGAGTAGTTGATATAAAAATATAGGACACAATGAAAAATGTAGTACAGATTTTGTAAGAAGGGATGCAAGAGAGACAGCTAGATGTATGATTTTATCACATTGACGTAGCCATAAAAGAATGACAACACAATTAGTAACTGTAACAGTGCAAGGTCTTTTGCACATTAGAATGCTATTCATCTAAGACACTGTTAGTATGAGGCTTACAAAGAACTATACAAAACTTTTAATTTATTATTTAACCACAGATATAAACACATAGACAAATACTAATTTGTTAATCTGCCAGCTTCTTTCAGATCTTTACCTGCTGTGAAGACTGTATAGGTGCTTCAAAGACAAAACACTCTTTATAGGAATCTGCCTATGTTTTGAATTACAGTATAAGACCAAGGCCACGTCATTCTAAGAGGCCAAATCCAGACTGTAAGAACAAGCCCCTGACCTACATAATATCAGTACAGTATACAAAATTGTCAACAAATAGAAGTTTTATCCGTGTTTTATGAACAGAAAACTGGGGCAGAAGAAATTATGACTTGTCGAAAATCACATGAAAGCCTGACACAGCAGCAGAAACTGACCTCAGAATAAATTTTAGGCCAGTTTTCTTAGGCAAGAGTCCATCTTTCTATCTTCATTTTTACATACTAAGTAGAAAATATCCGGCCTGGATAAAAGCATTGGTTAGTCACAATCCTCAGCTGTAAATTACTAAAGAAAAACAAGTTCATGCTTGTAAAATTCTTGCGTGTTTTATGCAGTATATAGAGCACAAAGACATGTTGCTTTTCCCTGCTTGTTCTGTAAACACTAGTAAGAACATAGAAGAGCAGAATATATAATGGAATTTATTTGTTTTTAATAGAATACATTGTTTTAAGTAAATTAAGTTATTCTGGTTACTAGAAGACCAAGGAATCATGCTAAGACCTGCATTTTTAGCAGACTGAAAAGCTATGCTGCATAGGTTCGCATACAGTATTTATCTGCACTGTTTAAAATTGGTGTATAATCAATAGTGAATGGCAATTCAATTCAAGACGGTAAAGTCATGGGAAAAAAAAACAAACAAACAAACAAACAAACAAAAAAAAACAAACAAAAAACACAAGAAGCCAAAGAAACAAAATGGGAATAAAATAGAAAAGCCAAATGGGGATAGTTTCATCTCCAACATTTTTAGAGGTCAAGCACTACTGAGATCACTTTAAGGAATGTGAAAAAAAACAGCATCAGACCAACCAGACCTTGTAATGCACTGAGTACCTGCAACATGCAAGATTACCTATCAGAAAATATTCTACATTTTACAGATCTAAATTGTTCAACAGGACATATTACATTCATCAGTATGCAGGAAGGGAAATTCTCAAATACTATCATTGATGTAATTGTAGTAGTAAATACATGTGTTGCACTACACAATTAGCTTTTGGAAGCTTATTGGAAATTCCAAGACTAGAGGGAAACATCCATTTCTTCCACAAGACCTCCAATAGCACTCACAGCCATGACACTTGCCATGCTGTTCACAATTCCTTTTAGTCAAATAACTCTATTCTAATGTCCAGTCATCACCTTGGGTTGTCATTAATAGAAAGCCAAGGCAAATTTTCTGGATGTATATACATTTCGGTACTTATCAGAACACTCTCATCCTATTATGTGATTGTTTTATGCCATTTTCATTTGAAGCACTGCAAATTCAGAACCTACCTGGCCTAAAACATTTACAGAAATAAGGATTGCTACATACTTTTTTGGCAACAGTAAAGAAATTATAGCTTTAGAGAGACAGAAAGCTCCTTTCATGAATAACAGATTTATGGTATGTTCTATTGGAAGCACTTCCCAGGAGAATGTTAGTCAGCATACTCTGCTATGTAATATCTTTAGCTGTATTAGCTCTTCCATAAGTAATGTAGTATTCCTACCCTCTTGGAGGGGGGGCTGGGGGGTATAATAAAAAAAAAAAAAAAAAAAAGAATTGCTAGATTTTCTACCAACTTCCACCCAATAGTTAAATAAGAAAGCAGTGACTTCAGGAGGATTTGAGGTAACCAAGCTCCCTGCAGAATATGACCCTGAAAAAAATATTACTTGTAGACAGTGTATGTTAATCATTGATCCCTGAAATCTCATCTGAAACATGTCTAATCAGTAATAACCAAACTGTCATACTTTGAGATGACTACATTTCCCAGAATAGCTAAGACTGTTCCAAGGATCAAGATTCATTGTCCCTGTCCTGAACAATTAAGGTCAGGATTCTGCAACATTCAGGTTAGAGCTGCTTCTCTTTCATATGACAGGACTGGCACAAAGCTTCTCTGCATCCTGCAAGCAGAATGAGCAATTCCGAAGACACCCGACTCCCCTCTTAATACTTGGAGCTCAGTAGGAGACCAATCCATGGACAATTTTCCTGTCCTGACTTGATGAGCTTAAAATTTTATTAGAAGAAAGTAATATTACAGCTCAAATGAACTGATAGATGAGAGAAAGCCACTGCAACAAAAGCATACACACCAACCTATAATTTGGACATCACAAATCATAATTAAAATGTAAAATCTCCAATATAATGAACACATGGCTAATTTAACATGCTTATAAAACATGCAAGGTTTTCTTAAACGATCTTTGATAAATTAAGGTATATTGACAATTGTATTCATAGTACTGTAGACTTTTTTTAAATGTATGTACTGGGGGCAGGAGGGACATGGACTGTCACACTGGGGATGGTATGGTTTTCTACACTTCTGGAAGGCAGAAGGAGACTTTTTATAACCTCAAAAGGCAAAACCATATTTCAGAAAATGTTATTTAACACACTGACATGATAAGGTTGAAATTCTCTGACCTAAGACAAGCTATTATTGCTAACTATTCCCTAAACCCCACTGCTGTGCTTTGGGCTTGTTTATTTATTTATTTATCAGTCTTCCACTTTCCTAAATCCAGCTGCAGACCATCTGATCTCTGCTTTCCTCTTAATGGCTCTTCACATTGAAGAATGATTGCTTAGATAAATGGGTTTCAGCTTTGAACAGTCTATTTTATTAAAAATGAGTTGCAGCTGTAAATATTATAGATACTTTTAAAATACTACTGTTTTCACAAACTAGCTTACAGATCTAATACAAAAAATGGAAGTTTTTTCTTCAAAGAAAATAAGCTGTAATAATTAATTGCGTGTATTTATATATTTATGCAGTGCATTACATCTCAGAGTATTTACAAAAAGTACAAATCTGCAAAGTATCACAGATGTGCAAAACTCCACACACCAGGATTACCTGATTTTTTTGCCAGGTAAGTAAAATCCCTTTAGATAGAAATGAAAGGGGACGGGCTTGGCAGAGAAAATAAGTATGGAAGTACTTTTGGTGCCTAGATTGGTAAAATGAGTCTGAAACATTTTTAAGACTTTTAATACAGTATTCTTATTAACAGAGAAAAGCAAGCAACATCCACAGGTTTTTCATTTAAGAACACATGATGAAATGGAGCACGAACTCATTTACAACTGTCCACAACTGAGACTACATCATCACTTAATATCTTCAGAAAGTCTTGATAATATCACCATCTTACAATATATAAATTTTGATCTTAAAATGTTGCTCCTCACATTTCCTAATCATAATATTTAGATTTCTTAACACTTTTTTCTGTAAAGTCGAGACTCTTAAATACCATGGACCAAATAACAAGGTATAAGAGAAAGTCATGAATCTTTTTAGTGACTTTAAAAAAAATAGAAATATTTTTTCTAATATATTTACAACAAAATTCATCATTTCGTGAACCTGCAGGACTAAAAGTTAAGAACCTTCCTTTACCAGAGTCCTAATGTAGGAAATATCACAGATTATAGTAGTGGTGAATTAAGGAACTCACTTTCCATTTCCCCCAGGTGGGTTAGCAAAACTATTGGAAAATGAGAACATCCAACATCTTCTGGAGTATTACCAGCCCCAAGAAAATGAAAGCTACAGGAAGAACTGCAGAAATGCCCTGGGTCAGTGGGAACACTTCCCTCTGAATTGCATTATAAATTGGTTGGATTTGTGAGGCTGTCCTGGGTTGAGTGGGTGGTTGAGTTTTTTGGTGGCAGGGGAGGGGGAAACAGGGGCGGCCCCCTGCGAGAAGCTTCTTGAAGCTCCCCCAGCTCCAAGTCAGCTCCACTTCTGTTTGGGAAACTGAGCCAATCAACTGTACCTCTGCGATAACGTATTTAAGAAGGGACGTGGTGACGGGCAGTCGGACTTGTGAGGATGAGTTGCTGCAGCTGCATGAACACCAAGGTCAGTGGAGGAACGGAGGAAGAAAGGAGGGGGGAGGTGTGCCGGAGCAGAGACCCCCCTGTATCCCGTGGTGAGATGGCAGGGCAGCCCCCCCCTGCACCCATGAAGATCTACGGTGGAGCAGACATTGATTTGTGGCCTGTTGCTCCTGCTCAGCTGATCAAGGTTTTGTGCCCGAAGAAGGCCGGGGTCTCATGGGAAAAGGTAGCCCCGCTGCTGTAATTCAGTGCTGGCAGGATTGCAGCATGTGGGGGAGTCCCACGCCGGAGCAGCTCGGGAAGGGCTGCAGCTGTGGGAGGGACTCCAGTCGGAGGAAGTTAGTGACCCATGACAGAGCAGTGTGGGGAACGCTGCGGCCCACGGGAGGAATTCAAGTTGGATAAAGTTTGTGGAGGACTGTCTCCTGTGAGAGGGGGACCACACTGGAGCAGGAGGAACAAGCTTCGGACACTCCCCTCACCGAAGATGAAGGAAGTGGCAGCACTGACTGCACCCCCCATTCCCTGCCCCTGCGCCACTGAGGGAGGAGGTAGAGATATCGGGAGCAGAACTGAGCCTGGGAAGAAGGGAGGGGTGGGGGGAAGGTGTTCTCAAGATGTGGCAATGCTTCTCACTGTCCTACTCTGTTATGTGTTGTTAGTGTCTGTAATAAATGTATGGGTTTTTTTCTTCCCCTAACGAGTCTGCCTTTTGCTCGTGATCATAAAGGGGGATTTTTCCCCATCCCAGTCCTATCTTGAACCCCAAGCCTGGCTCTCTGTCCCTTCTCATTGCCGGAAGGGAAGGGAGAGAGAGCTGCTGCATGGTGGTTGGCTGCCAATCAGGCCTAAACCACAACAGAGGCCAACCAGTATTGTGCAACTAACTACGTGAGACAGTCTAGAAAAATCACACCTATAGTTCCAATTACCATTACATTAATAAGAAAAAACAAGACACTGCATATACATTGGTACTGTATCATTAGAATGCAACACACCTTAAACCATACCAGTATCCAAGATTAACTGTAGAGATTCAAATCATAAGGAGATTTTTGCATAGTTGCATGTTGACAAAATGTAACATTTATCCTAAGACAGAAATAAGGTCCATAAAACACTAATAACATTGTCTTTTATGGTTTAGCCTACATATAAAACCCGAGGTCAAAGTACCCAACCATTAAAACAAACCAACCACTGAAATAAACGCACCCACTGCAGAAGTAACTCCAAACTTCAACCCTGACTGTGAGAAATACAAAACACGTTAGGGTGCTGTTGGAAAGTAGGTAACATTGTGCCCAAGTACTCTACCAAATGTTTTTGCCAGGCAGGTATTCACTGGGTATTCTTTTTTAATCTGACCTTAAAAAAAATCTGGAGAAAGCCATTTCAGAATTTTTCTTCAACACTTATCTCAAAAATGGCCCATTTGATTCGTGAACATCTCTAATGTATATCATCAGTGACTGAAGGAGTTTTTTTATATGATTTTTGACAATTTAACAAGTCCTCCTGACAAATTAAATGGTTGTGTTGACAACTTAACTGTACTGCCAATCAATATTTTCAATTACTTTCATTGTCATTCAGAAAAATACAACACGAGGTCATACAGTGATAAAACCAAGTAAAGAAAATAAAATGATGGAGAGTTGTGGGGGATGGGGCAGTGGGAGGGGACTGAAACTTTGAGGCACAACATGCAATTTAAACATTCTTTGTTTTTCAGGGGAAAGGTTAGGTGTTCCAGAATAACTTCTCTAATTTTAGATCTTGGTGACATCTCGCTGAGAATACAACACAGTTTCCTTTCTTCCCTTAAGCTATTTAAAAAGTCATTAAACTTGAGCTGCTGCCACATGGCACTTTCAGTGAAATCATCCTCTTTATTCCATCACTTCACATCATAACCTACATGTTCTTAACTACTAAATCAGACATACACAAAGTAGACAAATGCAATTCAAGACAGCTACAGGTCAGTTACAGAATTTTTAAGACAGACTCTTAGATCAGAGTCCTGACTGAGATCTTTGGTGGGGAAAGAGCTATATTTTCAAACATTTGTACCATGCTGAAGAAACATATCCTGCATATTGGACTACACTGACAAACTCCTTATCATAATTCTCTTGGGAAATTAAGGCATAGTAGCAACCAGTTTACACAAAACCTGTAGTAATTCAAGGTTAGTATAAAAAGATACATTAATTAAAGGACCAAGAAATTAAAATTACTTCATGAATGTCCCTTTTCTTTAGCGTAATATGGAAGTAAAATATATGGTTTAAAAAAAAAAAAAAAAAAAAAAAAGTGGTGGTGAGGAGGGGTCTCTGTACTTTTTTCCCCTGGATGCTCTTATTTTCACAAGTGATCCTTGCAGGTGGAATCACATGGCCTGACTTCCAAGACTTTGTACTCCAGAGGCTGTCAGAGTGGAATGCAGTGCTTCCTTTGAGGGCAGATGAAACTGCTAATAAGGACCCATGCCTCAGTAATGACCTGGGCCTTCACTAGAGCTGTGGCTGGTTACTCTGTGCCTTGAAGATTGATCGGACAGTTTAATCCCAAATCTATTTCATCACAAGATATGAATGTAGGATATAGGCACGAAAACTAAGTGCCAGCAGTTGCCATAATCTTAACATTTTCTGGGTCACCAACTTGAGGTATGCAGAAGGAAATTTGCTCACACACTTAAGGGGAACCTGAGTTTCAGTGGGCTGTGCACCAAGGGCTGCTGCAGGCTAGCATGGAGGAAAGGAGGTAGCAAGAGGAAAGGACACAGACAGGCACACAGCCCAAAACAAGCAAAGAAGAATGAAAATTTAAAAGTATATGCAGGGAAAGCAACTTTTGGAGGCAAACCAAAAAAAAAAAAGCATGTGAGGACACTTGTTGGAAACCAAAAAGAAGCAATGACAGTACTAAGTAAATAAATGTTTGGAGGCTAGGTAATAAAGAAAAGTGAATGGGAAGAAAGGTATGAAA
The DNA here is from genome assembly GCF_018691265.1 of Tyto alba. Taxonomy (NCBI): domain Eukaryota; kingdom Metazoa; phylum Chordata; class Aves; order Strigiformes; family Tytonidae; genus Tyto; species Tyto alba. Next base: position 25,657,054 of record NW_024881261.1, on the reverse strand, counting down.
ATGAGTCTAATTTTCAGTTAGTCCAAGCATAAACCTTTTAAAGGGAAACACACTAAAATTAACAGTCATTTAAAAAAAAAAAAATAAAAATAGTACTGCACATAATACATGTATTGTGCAAGATGAGGTAATCCTCTCTGCATGAGCCTAATATTGCCCTATTTTTGTCAGAATTCCTCTATTGGAAAAAAGAGCTCCAATAAAGATATTATTAATGTCACTCTAACTCCTTCTTGTTTAAACCATTCTAGAAGTCCCGGACTATTAAAAACATTACCAATAAGACAAGGAATCTGATATTGCTGGTCACTCCATTTATGGATTTTATTCTCCTCCTATTAAAACCAATTTATTTCCCACTGTCATGCAAGTGAGGAAGAGTGGGAGAAGCTTTTCAGGCAATTCTGTATCTCACAGTCCAGACCTGAGAAATAAGTCTGGGGAGACAGGAAGGATGCTTTTATCACCACAAGAAATCTGGAAAAAGGCATATTGATATAGTGATTAAACATCACAAGCAATTATAGCATTCTTGGCAAAAATCCAATGACGTCTATGTCCACAAAAAGCTGAAAATTAAGAAATCGCAAAATATTGTCACTGATCATAATTGATGGTAACTCCTTTAGGTTCAGTTCTAGCATTTTGAGGGAACTGTAGAACCTCTTCCATATTAACTCAATATTTACCACTTTATCTTAAGTTTTATCTATTCCATTCTAATTCTGAGACCCGTTTTAATATTTTCACCATTTAACAAGTTATAAGCATAGGAGATGCTTTCAGTTAGCAAAGGCAAGCAATTACTGACTTGCCCCCTTGACAACTGTTTTTTAAAAAAAAAAAAAAAAAATCGTATGTTCTGCGATTAAAAGAAAATTAAGCTACATCATCAAGTTTTCATCATTTTAAGACATGCTATTTCTATTCAGGACAATGAGCTTCTAAAGTTACCAATATACAGACATTGGTGCAACAAAAAATAAAATTTGTCTGATGAAGCAGCCTACAGAAGTTTATGTGAAAAGACTGACTTCTTGAGGCAGATTCCATTGCTTGTGTTGCTGCAAAAGCAATGGATTCTGCACAGTTCTGTTAACCATCAGCAATTATCTTGCTGTCAAAGCTAAAGGTAACAAATTTCCCCATATCCAGCAAGGCTATATCATCAACCGGACACCAGCATCATTTGACGGAAACTAAATCACGACACCAGCCAAGAGCTCTGACAGACAAATGTGCTGCCTCCGAAAATCTAGGCCTATCACTCAGAGGAGGAAAAAGGTTCTCTCAGCTGGTCTTTCTGAAAAGAGATTAAATGTTGCAAATTCTGTGAGTACAGTACCAAGCAAATCCTAAATATGAGAATTATTAATGGACTTTACTACTGGACTTTTTAATCTTTTGCCAGTATATGCCCATCTATTTTACCTTGGTCTGTCTTGTTTCCTGATGGACATAAAAGACAGGAATCATGCATTATCCTAGTCTTAATCAGAGACAGCAGCACAAGAACAATGTACCTCTACCTATCATATGGATAACATTTTAGCACTAGCTGTTCTTTTATAATGAAGACTATGTAATAAAAGATACCTCTAATACGTCCTGTCCTATTCTTAACAATAACATTCATTTCATGATATGCTACATAATGGGGATATCGGTTCTTAACCTGCTCAGTAACAAAGTACTGCATTATCACAATGCAATTGCAGTTTGGCTGGAATTTCCTGATAATCTGTGGCTGGAACTCGCATTTTTTTTCCCCCAAGGGACATGCAGTACAGTAGATCAGCCTGTAACTGCAAAACTACAATTTGAGTATGGCTATCTTTAACCCATGTAATACCCAAGGAATAAAAAATGTGATGCTTTGTAAAGTGGTGCTATATATTGTTAAATACAAATCAAAGAACTTTCATTGACAAGTCAGTGAGATATTTTTCTTACAAGATCTGGTGTCACATTACATGAAATCACAGACACAGTTTATCTGGTTGAAGTTCCAGTGGAAAGCCTATGAGGGGAACTTGACATCTGAGGGGATTGATAGTGCTAGAAAATGCCTTTCACCCCTAGGTCACTGGTTCAAACGTGGGCCAGGCTAGTTGTGACCTAAAGCTGTTCCTCTTTGACAGCTGTTCGATGACCTATGTGAAATGAGCAGATTCAAACCAGGACCTATCTGGGAGATGTCCACTCCATGTGGAACATACAGCTGTAGCAGACATTAATTATCATCCTTGTTGGAAGCATCTGAGGAGCTTCCAGCAGCTTGAGCAACTGTATGGACATGGTTCCCAGGGACACTGGCCGAGAGTAGGGGCTGCTATACATCCACAGCTTGTTCTGGGAAAGACCCACACACACATCCTACATTTCGTATGGCTGGAAGTTTAGACCTGTGAGGCTGCTTTCCAGTAAAGCAAACGTTTCCCTAAGATAACTTAAACTACAAACAAAACCCCCACATAACACACTGTGAAATCTGCTAATAGATTTCAAACTCCAGATTGTATTTACCACAAGTGTTTATAATTCACACATAGAAGAGAGTACATTATAACCGAAAGTTTGGTTTAAGAGAGTACTTTCAATTTCCTACTACTTTTTTTTTTTTTTTTTTTATTTTAAACTTTCACGTATTTTACCAAATTGGCAGATTTTATATAAAACAGAAGAACAGAGGGAACAAGGACAAGACCTTGAGTTAAGTGAGAAACAGTGCAATAAAGAGAGATGCAAAAAAGCATTTGAACTGTTTCATACTGATACCTTTTATTCTAAATATAACACAACAAAGTTGGGGATTGTTCGATGGGAGTCCTAGAGAGAGCTTAAGCATAATTTAAATGTTTCCATATTGAAACTGACGTCCTGAATGGTACAGCTTGAGGAAATACAGCCACTATTTTTTTCCTTTCCTTTTTGATCTCACTCATATAAAGAGGAAAATGTACTCTACTCTAAAATGAATATACCAAATATGGACATAGAAGCATGAAAGCTTCCAGAACTCTAAGAGTCTGCTTTTCTGTAAGTTTAGAGCTCATGGGATAAAAATCATACCAAATACCTTCTCAAGCACAGGATCCAAAAAAGGATCCTCTTAATTAAGCTTCATACAGGCTTCAGATTACTTAGAACGTGAAGTAAACATGAGATCAGGTACCAGGCATTTATTGAAAGTTCTTAATGATTTAAACTGATTAATATAAGCAAGCTCTGATACTTGTATGAACTGATACTGATGTACAATTCTAGAAGCAAAAAAGCTGGAAGCTATTCATCTGGAGAAATTAGGTACTTAACAGCTAGTTAATTCATTATTAAAGTATTCAAACCAAAGAAAAATTTAACCTGGGTAAGTGATGAAAATTATTATCTTGACTCTACTTTTAACTTCTGTGTGATACTAAATTACCTAAATAAACAAGCTACTCTTACTCATTCTTCATCGAAATGACACTTGTGAAACACCACCTTTTAATTAGCATGCTTTATAATATGGAAGAAAAAGTATTTAAATGAAAAACATAATTAAAGCACATGTGATGCTGATTCATCTTTATTTATATCACAATATAGCAGTGCCATGACACCATTGCTACAGGCTCTGAGCACTACCAAAGAGGACATATTTACCTACCAGCAGGAAATCTCATCCAAGAGTGCTTCAAACTCTAGCTGTCCACATTTCTCTAAACTAATCCTATTAACATACTTGCCACCGTGCTTGTTCTGAAAGGACCCACACACATGGTCTAAGACATAGCCAGTAATTCCCCTGTTCTCTGTACTGATTAGTGTATGTATGGGGGCAAGAAGAGAAAGGAAATAAAATGAAACTACCAATTTTTTCAGCCTGTTATGGTATAGTAACTGAAATATGCTTTTTTCCTTTATAAATTAATATTTCTGTTACAAACCATTGAAGGAAGTTTATAATGCAAATAACACCTGAGAAATCAGTCACTACTGTAGTTAATGACTGGTTTGGTAGATTGTTAACTGCCCTTAACTTCCCATGAGTGGTTAACTAACAAACCAGTCATTACCTACTTCATGGGGATTAGAGGTTAAACATAAACTTGATTACAAGCTATAAATGTGAGTAATTTGAAATGTTATTGGTTATTACAAAAATATATGGTAATAATTTCCTCTTTAATGAAAGGGAGCATGTTTTTAGTGGTCCCTAGTTTCTTGTTGAGGCTTAGGAAAAGAGATCCGTGTATGATTAACAGCTACACTCTTATGATGGGCATCTGGGGCTAGGTGGCAAAAATTAATACTCACTACTTATCCATGTCATAAAAATATGAAAATATCATTCTACCATACTATCCATCTATCGTACAATAAGCATGGGGCCTGTATTCAGTGTTCTTAATTAGCAGTTTAAAATACTTGTGGCCGATACAGATTTTACATACACACATATAGGTGGACAAGAGTTAATCCTTTGCTTGCATTGTGGAAAAATCACAAATCTGAAGGACTCACGTGCTACTATTAGTCCAGAAGAATCTTTCCAGCATAGTGGTATAATTACTTGCAGTAAACTGGAATAAACTTCCATTTAAAGGGAAATCTCCCATGATTTTTATAAAACACAGAAAAATAAACATCACCAATGCAGATCTTTCTACTTCAAACAATGAAGTGATTCAGCTTAAAAAACATGGGATACCTGCAAATTTTCCAAAACTTTTTACATCTTTAGAACAGTTATTTTACAGCAATGTTATGTGTAATACATTACTGTGCTGCTTAGATTTCTGTGATGCATCTCATGTTCTCATCCCCCTACCTCTCAGCTCTTTCTCTCAAAATTTGAAGATGTTCCCTACACAATAAACAAAAGAAGTGCTTGCAAAAAATATATTGTTGTGCTACTGGATAATGTAAAAATTGTTTTCAACAGCACGATAAAAAAATTTAATGGAGTACATGAACTATTTCACACAATTTTACTAAACAGCCTTGTCCATATCAGATTCTACCATCATCTCTGGATAGAGTATGGGGACCAAGTCATAAAGTCAATGGATCTCTGACCTTGTCCTGAAACAGGTATCAGAGTCCAAAGACACAAATGAAAAGGGCAGCTAATCACACTTACTAGCCTCTCAGAGACACTCCTGGCTTTTATTCCAGCAGTACAATTGACTAGATGATGGGAAGCATGGCAGACTGCTTCTTCTCTCTGACCCTTAGAAAATTTAGTCTTGCAAGCAACAGGACGGAAAAACTTAAGTCATGGCTTACCTGCATCAAGGGGAAAAGCATTTGTTTTCCAATACTGCATAGGGCGTAAAAGGAATATTGGAGTCTGCACAAAGGGAGAACTTTGGTGGCCCATTTATATTTCTTTCCACTACTTAGACTTCTGGACTTCTAAAAAGAGTGAGGTTATTCAGTAGCCAGAGTCAGGACAGGGTAGATGCTTAAAGCTTCTCAGAGCACTGTGAGGCACCAAGGAAACTACTCATGAATTAATTAGTCTATATATTTTAAGCAGTAAGAAAAGAATACTGTAAATGGGCAGAACTAGTCACTAAAATTAATCACAATATACATCTATTTCTGTCCCAGAACTGATGCCTGCCCAAATGATTAAACAATTAAAACAGGTGAATCTTAGCCTGAGAACTTATTGAGTTTGGGACTTAGATGATAGAACCAGGTCAAGAAGCAGCAGAAAGCTGCAAGAAGAAACAAAGACTAGGTGTCTAGTAAACACTAAGAATATGCCAGCTACTCACTGTGTCCTCTGGTGGCAGTGCAAACTGAAAAAATTATATTGTACAATGTCAGGCTGAGAATCATCTGGATTTCCAGAAATTATGAGAATGCCTTAAATTATTTGCAAGTGCTAAAGAGAACTAAATCGAAGGTGGGGCAGGAAAATAGTATTTTACACTTAGCCTTGTATGGTCAACATGGGAAATAACCAGCTATGTACTATGCTAATTAAAAAGTTTGAACAACATCTTGCACTAAATCTCACAAACATTTTTTGTGGTAGTTGGACAATGGAGTGGAGTAGAACAATGACCAGGGTAAATATGGAAAGTTCTAAATCAAAAGAAAGGCTCACAAGCCTCAGCTTAATGGAAGATGATAAAACACACATCCCATCATGAAAATCTAAAAGCAGATTCAGAAAAAAAAAGTTACGAAACACTGAATGACTGTTTGTCATCACAATTATTTGTGTTCTTTAGAATTAAATACAAAACTGAAGTTACTGAGGGAACTGCTGCTATCATGTTGGGCTTGGAGGATCACAGGTTTTGTGTCTAAATGTAAGCAATTAGAAGTGTATTATAGCCCAGTAGGGAGTGCGGGGTGTGCAGGGGAAATCAAAGCAATACAGTTTATTCAACAACTAGCACTCACGAAGAAAAAGCATTGTTTCTTAAACAGAAAAGGTTGACTGCTGTAGAAAAGCAACCTCCCTTAGCCTGCAGCTTTGGTGTTATAGCTCACTGTTAGTCAGCTTCTAACCTGAGGGTCAATCACGTGTAGTTCAATTTGACATAGAACAACCCACAACTTATAAAAAAAAAGTATCTTATCTTGGGAAAACTATATTACTCAATAATGCAGATGAACAGTAAAAGAAAGAAAACAACCCAATTCTATTCCAAATTTTGTTGATACACTTTCATGGTTCCTTTCCTCATTAAGAGTCTCTTGTAACATTGGGAAATTATCTCATGAAGAAAATTGACCATTACTATAGTGACCTTCTCATCTCAAGGTCCCAGTTTGTTTAATATTCTATAAAAATTATATTTAATATTATAAGCAGTGCAGAATTCCTTCCAACAGATGTCTGAGCCACAGGAAAAAACGTGGTTTCAATAATGTTCTGTGTAATCCTACTGAAAATAGACTGGTGCTTTCTGCATTTGCAATTAAAAAGTTTTCAACACAAAGAGAGTTCAGCTCTATGTGCACCATACTAATATACACTAAATAGTATTAAGTATCATATATACAGGCCACCAGCTTCACAGCTCCATTTCAGCAATAATGCTTCAGCATTTTTATATTATGATTATTATACAATAAAGACATGAATTTCTCATTATGCTATTGGTGCAGATATGATAGCATTTATACAGATTCTTAAACCTATCAACCAACTACTTTAAATCACTAGAACTGCTCCTGGCTCATGATCAGTTGAAAAAGAATTGTGCAATGAAACAGTGGGTGCTGGTTCTCATCTTGTGCAGGAAAATGCTTCAAAACAGGAAGACTTGAACAACATAATCTTCTAAACTTGCATGAAAACTTCATGTGCAAAAATTTACAGGACCTTTCAAAACCAGATATCGGGTGCTAGGAACTCTCACATCCAGCCTACTCTGTCCAGGTGGGGTCCCCACAATACTCACACACTCCTGTAGCACAGATACACACACCCCAGTCTATTTACCTCCCCTTTTGTGGTTGCCAACCTCAAGAAGTGACAGTATGCTACCTACATAGAAAGACAGACAGAAAGACAAAAAAAAAAAAATCTAAATTGTGAACCCTTTGTTGATGTCCTTTCATGTCCTTTCAGCTAGTACAGAACAGGGGACTGGGCACAAGGGGTTGTCCTGCCACTCTCTGAACTGATGCAGTTGAGAACCTGACAGCCTGGCAATACAGCAAACATATGATAAGAACTCAAAAGCAAGTGTAAAAGAAATAGAAGAGGTAATGTGGGAAAAGATATGAGTAACATTGGTAGGAATGGAGAAAGTCCACTCCTCTGAATAAAAGGCACAGGCCTTTACTGAAAAGAGCTCCTGCCAGAAGGTCTGTCGCACTGCAGGGTATTCCCCCAAAAGTTAGACTGAGGTAATAGACAAGTTTAAGGTCAATGCCTACCATCAAGCAAGAAAGCAGCAGCAATTATATATGTTAATGCACTACTCTTTTACCTTACTAGGCCTCTTTCTTCACACAGCATAGAAGAGATTCTCAATAAATTTTCTATAAAGTTCCTGCTGGCCTTGAAGTCATCAATAACCAGAGATACCACAGAAGACACAAGCATGATCCAGTGGATAGAGCACAGGACTAGAAAATGGCAGGAGAAGGATGTCTTCCTGTATCTGCCTCCAGCAGACATGTGCCTGCAGCTCATCACAACAAAGACATGTCATAATGCTACATCACTGGTTTGAACCTCCAGACAACTATTGGCACCCTTCCCTTCATACCCTACCAGAAGACTTTCCTTCATTCAGCATTTTAGCAGTCTCACTCTATATGGACAAATACCCTCAAATGAGATAAGACAGAAAGTAAAAAGTGGAAGCACAGGCATTTAACTACATATGAATTTAGAGTCAAACAATTTTTTAGAACACTATGATTTTGTAAAGTACTTAATAATGATTGAGAGTTTTCTCTTGAAGAAATCTGACTTTAGAATCAAAAGTACATCAAAGTTTCAGATGTAGTTGAGTTTTTTATTAAAATAAGCCTTTAAAACTGTCTCAATGTATGTTTTTAATTTACATTAACTACTAGAAAATACAAGTTAAACAAATCTTCATTAAATATTGTCAAGAATATTTTCAAGTGTTGTGAGATGTGAGAGCTGTCCTTTTTACTTTTTTTTTTTTTTTTTTTTTTTCCCCTGGTGGGGAGGGGAGAGAAGGGGATACATGGGAGGGAAAAGATTAAGTGCATACGATGCACTTTAAACATATCTGAAGCATTTTAAAAGATGAAAATAAAGGCTTTTGAGAGATATATTTTGGGGGCTGAAAAGAGAATTGATACAGAAAGCTAACCTGGCATGATTTTAGAGGATATATCTAAAAAGCCTAATCATTGATAATTCACAATTTGTGAGCCTGGTGGGATTTCATGCAGAGCACTAGCCTCACTAAGGTAATTGGTGCTATTGAAACAACACTGGCTCAGCAGCATGCTGCTTTCTTCCTCGCCTCTGGGCACAGGAAGGATCAATATTTGTTAGGATTGCTTCTTGTTCCAACAATGTAAGATTTACAATACTTGCTAGGATTCTCACTTTGTCTTCACACAACTCATCAGTGGAACCCAATTACTAACCTCAGACAAACAACATTAACATGAGCCTCTATGCTTCTTTATTGCCCTTCATCCAAGTCTCATTTCAGGGTCTTCAGGCAGTGCCACTATAACAGATACTACACTTTAAAGTGTGCTCCAAGGAATAAATTTTCAGTCTTTCATTACTCGTACCTTGATTTACTTCATATCATCTTGCCGCTATAGACAAAGATAACACACTGTAAATTACAGCCATCCTGTCTTGTAGTTTCAGAGGTAGGGGGAAGGCAGGGAGTGATGCTTTTGCACTACAATTAGCACTGGGCACCAGAGCTTCATTGCTATCATCACTAGTGACTAAAACTTGTTTTATCAAAGATGCAAAGCCATTATTTCACATAAGCTCATTTCCTAAATTGCTTTATATTTATTTCACACTCTGATAAATGAGAAACTCTACAGTAAGGGAAAAATACATATTTTTATATTGTTTATTGCATTAGCTTAGAATAGGTAATCTCATTTAACTTTACTCATGGGGCTATTTCTGCAAATTTTTCAGTCCTGATGTCTTAATAACACAGTGGCCTCTGATAGTTTGCTGTTCATTATCTTCTACTTCAAGCTCAATACACAGAAGCAAAACCTCAATCTGGATAATTCTGTTCCAAATGTTTTAACTATTAGTGCATAGTTGGCAATAGAAGGCTTGGAAAACAGTCATTGGAAAAATTCCTTCAAGTTAGCTGTTGCAGTACCCCCTTATTTGTCCTACAATTTCCTCCATCCTCCATCCTATTCCAGTGGCTGATAACTAAGAACATTAGTTTTATGCGACTTGTCAAGCTCAAATGAAAAGAGAGCTAACTTTAATGACACTGCAATTAATCGCCCCAATAGACAGACAGCTAAAAGACAAGATATTGACTTCATTAAGGATAATGTATTATGTCATTAAGTTGGTAGGGTCACCTTGTGTATCATATATGCTTGCTAATATATTGGCATTTTCCTCAAATAAGACAAATTCAGATATGAGTGATAAAGCTGATTAGAAAATGTTTAATCTAAAGAGGCTAGCTTCCTTATATTCCACTTTGCAGCCCCAGTTATAAGTGGACTAGTAAAAACCCATTATAGACCCAGGTTTACCTCAAATAACAGGTCCTAGCGATTTATAACCTTTCTGGGTTGTGTTTTTTTTTGGTGTGTCTTTTTTCTCCCCCTGAAGCTCAGACAGTATTTGCCCAGACTATATTTGAGATTTCTTTTTAAATGTATAATCTTCTTCAGTACATGTAAGGTTAAAATGACCACTGCATGCAAAATTAGTACTTGTGCATAAGGGTTTAACCCTTTACAAGTCAGGACTTTGAAATGAGTTTAATTTGAAAGAGGTACAAAAATGAGTTATTATAAAGCTGATCATTCATTCTAAATAAGAAACTTCTCTTTTTAGCCCCATATAAAGGCAGTTTTGCTGGGTGGAGATTTATTTTTTTTTAATCAGTATCATGGAATATCTGCAAAGTAAGATACATCTGAAGGCAATTTGTGCCACTTAATACCACACAAATAAAACAGGGTCTGATACTCGCTGCCCTCCTACTCATTTTCATAAGATACTCTGGGTAGGCATGTTTCTCTCAGCAACACTATTTCCTCAGGTTTCCAAGTAAACAGAGAGCTGCTCATTTCATTGCAGTAGTGATTTTCTGCATATTGCAATTCTGTAAATTACTTAATAACGTAATGTAAACCTAATGCCTTAGAAGAAAACTGTTTTATACACATGGTTTGCCCATTCCACTAACTCCTTCAATAAGATGAAAAACAAAAATAAACAGGGCACTGTTTATTTTAAAACTTCTTCGCTACAAGACTATGATATTGTGTTTAGATTTACACTTATTAAAGAGTTCTCAGATGTCAGATTTATTTATGCAGATCTGACCTAACAGTTCATCTAAATCTTTTAAAATCTTACTTACTATCATACTTGAATTATTTTTTTTCAAATAAGTTACATAGGATGCATAAGAACAAGGAAGAAAAAAAAAATCTACAGATCTGCTTTATTCAGTGAGCAACAAAGTGATATTTTAAAATTAACACGACTGTTTGCCTGTTGCTACTAATTTATTTCAGCAGTTCCCCAAGAAAAAAAAAATATACTCTGGAGAATAACAGTCTCATAATGGTCAGTTCGCTTCAACACTACTGTAAGCAACACACACAACCTCCTTGAAAAGAACAAACTCTAATTAGCATCGCCTACAATTCCTCTTTCCAAACCATACCTTTTAACCTGCACCCCATCTTTTCCAATATTTCCATTAAGGTTGTCAAAAGCAGAAGTTTGGGAACCTTTCCTTGTGACCTTGGCATTTCTTCTCAGGCTTAACGTATTGGCATTTTTTCCTCTGACTGCATCGCTTCTCATTTGTCATGATTATTGTTGAATTTTTCAACTGTCATTCCCGAACGTAAATCAATGGTTGTCGACTTCCCTTTTGTCATATCTGCACTGCCAACAGCCTTTCCCTTCTAAATGAGGCTTCCTCCCTTTCCATCCATTAAAAAAGGCCTGTCTTTTGGAGAAGTCAATCCTTTGTTAGGTCACTCCATTTATCATTCTTCCAATCAGTACCTGACACACTTATTCAGCCAGGTCTTCAACCACACAATCATTGTTCATTTTGGGAGGGGGGAGAAGGCGAGAGAGAAGGGGGTACTTTATTTATGCATGGTGGTTTTTGCCATCCATCTTGACCAGTTTTATATTTTTCAATGCCCTTGTATCTTTAGGGTCCTTACTCGCTTGACGGAATCACCAAATTCAGAAGAAAAAAAAACAACCCACACACACAGGGGAAAGAGGGGAGAGGATGCCAATATTTCGCTGCACTAAGGATTAAGAGAAACTAGATGTGAGAGAAGAATCTAACATAACAAATTCAGTTCTGTTACAAAGGGGCTCAAAAAAAAAAAATCACTTCTATGTTAAAAAAACCCAATCCTAACTGGAACAGAAATAATAATGGATTGCGTGACCTTTTTGACAGGGTTTAGGTTATATAAAATTATATTACAATAAAACCAGTTTCTAAGCAGAATATTGGTTCATAGTGACTTACAGAAGCCTTCAGGACATGACTTGTTCAATAAAGAAAAGGAAGTTAGTATTTGCTATTTATGCAGCTACAGCCACGTTTCATTGAACAAATTCACCGAGCTTCAATCCCCTCTACTAATATTTCAAACAGGCTTGCAAATGATGTGCTTAAGGTGTTTTCTTCTTTGCTGGGTATTAGGTAAAAATGCCTGAAGTTTATTACAGCTACTCACAAAAGCAACAAGTAACAACTAGTTTTTCCACAGTAATAGCTCCTTACCATTGTTTCCCATCTCAGGTTAGAGATAAGTCAGTATCTAACATCCAGTCATCAGGCATGCCTGCCCCCGGATTTTTAGGGGCATGATGAAAAAGGAAAACTCTACACCAGATTTCTCAGAGGTACCCTTCACTATCGTAAACTATACCAGACGTCCTGATCTGAAACTACTTCAATTATAAAAGCACTGCCCCATATCAGGGGCAGGTCTAGCCCTTTCCTATTATATAACACAAATGAGAAGAGAGTACATTGCATGTCATATGTAAGGGTGATTTCTCCCAGAAGGTAAAATGGAAAGGTGCATGCTCCTACTACTGCTGCTTCTCAACATGACAGAATGCTTTATACTAACTCACATAACTAGGTTTAGCTAAAACTCTAAGCAGGAATAATTAGCAAGAGGAGCACTTCTACAAGCTGGAGAAGCCTGGACTGCAAGTACAACTGATACAAGTTCAGACCTCCATTCATTTAAGTTCAATACATCTGTTAACCCGATCCTTTACCCCAGCTAGAAATACACAATGTAGATCGATCTTCTCCCATTCTTTATTTCTAATATGTGAAAATCTAAATTCAGGCAAACTAAGCAGCAACTATTCTCTTCCAAGATCTCACTAAACAGAGATCTGCTGGAAAACCTTCAAAATCCTGCTGCCTCCTAGATTACCATAAGTAGGACTTTTCCTTATAGTGTCTGGCTCCCGACCAAAGCCTTAAAAGACACACAAATCAAGTTAACACATCTTTTGCTGCAATATCACATGCCACTGTTTTCTGCATATTTTCTCTACAAAGACTGACACATTTGACCAATCCCCACAATACTGGGACACACACATACACACATATATAGATAGATATATATACCTGGACATGGTGTATGTGGTGCAGCTAAAGAAAAATAAAATACATATAAACTTTGGAAGTGAGAAAAGAGAGGTGTGGTCTTTGAGTTGTGTGATTTAACTTTCTTGCTGTGTCAGAGATTTGACCTGAAGTCATTCAAACAGGAAGCATGATCTTCTATTTCCTATTTGTAATTACACACCCCATAGGGTATTACAGAAATAGATTTTCCAAAATTATTTTGATAAATGTCTTATTAGGATCTTGGGTGGGCAGATGAGCAGTAAAGCATAATGAAACGGAAGGTCAGGGCATCTTTAACACCAGAAAATTGATTCCTTGCATACTAAGAATTACCTATTCCAAGATGCAAGTTTTACCCTGTCAATGGAATTTATATGAAAGAAATAATTTTGCCTAGAAATAAGCAATATTCTCACACAGGATAACAACAAATATGCAACATTTCTATCAAAATTATGTACATCATGGTTTCTCAGAGTCCAGTTCAACCACCAATTTTTGCATTCAAGACTTTTCGGTGAGCACATAGGAGCAGTTGGATACCTCAGGATATGCTGGTTAAACATGCAAACTCCATATACATTCAGTGTTATGAGACAAACCCAATCCCTTTTGGGTTTGAGGCAGCAACATTACAAAAGATAATCCAGTATTTGCTCTCCTTTCTTTAAGGCCCAACACATTTTTATGTGTAAGCTTGCTTCAGAGAGGCAGAAGTGATTTCAACAGTTTCTGCCGTACTTTAAAACTTAGCAATATTGCATCATCATACAATTTTGGAAGACAATATCCAAGTTACCAAAATACAGTCATCTAAATATCAGCATTTATATTTCTCATTAAATCCGTTTCACTAAACAGATAACTACTAGCACTATATATGGTGTTCCAAGCCTGAGATGTCAACTAACTTGATTTATTCTCCTCTTCATTGCCCTTATATCTTGTTTAATAAGACATTTTATTCAGATACTCCTGAGGTAACAAAGGCAAAAGCTCTGCTGTTGTATGTCGTAGACGCTTTATTTATTTATTTAAGCTGTATAAGGTAAGGGGTCATTTCCTAGTGAAAAGAATAAAACACAGTTGATACTGGTTTAAATCATATCATGTAATCCCATTCTTCTCCAAGCAATAGATTTACAGATAACAGCAGCAATCTTCCTAAAGTGTAAAAAAAAACAGTGACCCTTCTGGAACCACAAAGTGACACAAAGAGGTGTTACTTGCAAAACAAAAGAGTTATTAATAAACAAGACACTATATCGCAATCAACAGTACAGATTTTTTTGAATGTATAAGGAGTAATGAAAAATAAGCAGGGGTTGCAGTTCTAGCTCTAACGTCACCATTTTGTGGCTAGCAAGTACAGCACATTTTATTGCATTCATTCATTTCTAGTTAGGACTTTTACTGACTAAAGAGGGGGAAAAAGAAAGTACCTTATTTGGCAGGCAAATGCTGCTATTCAAACTCTGAAGGGGTTTCTGTTTTTTGGTTTGGTTGGTTGGTTGGTTGTTTTTTTTCCATTTTGTTGAAGGGGAGAACTTTATCATTCATGCGTTTCCTTAGATTATATATATTGTAACATATTCATATGCACTAGCAACAGACACGATAGGAAAATTGCCTGGATAAAGAAATACAATCTGTAAGATCATCTCCCATTTAGAAGATCACAAAATATCTAGATATAAAAGGCATGGATTACTGTAATTTTCTCATTTATTTAGTTTTGCAACTTTACATTAGGTGTTAATGTGAGAAGGGAGAACTGAAGATTCTTATTTGATTTTTTTCATTATGTAATTTGAAATTGCACCCATAAAAAAAACAAAATGCCCTTTAGTTTCAGCATTGAAAATCCTTAAGAGCTGGGGCCATCATGCAACCCCAAAGTATACACATTAAATGTTTCATGCATTTCTAAAAGATAGTAATGAACATGTTGATTTTCAAATGCAAATGATGCTGTCTTTCAATGCACTTTTTTTTTTTTTAATATTTTTAAAATGCCTAGCAACACTCTAGATTTTTCCTTCGTGCTAATATAGTCTCGATTTTCTGTTGTTTCAACAAAGCATTAGTAACATAACGGTTACAACATTTTAACTGGGAGCCTTCTACTTCAGAATGTAATACATTTTTGGACACATGATATTCAAACCAACAGAACGAGTAAGTATGCTATGACAGCAACCAATTATATAGATTTTTAGTCTCTGTATTATAATGACATAATTGTTTTCTATTAATTAGATAATACGTATTTGTAGATAGAAAATCCCAATTCAACACCCTGCGACAAAAATAAAACATGAAAGCCTGTATGGACTGAAGCATTAACAAGTCCTTATTTGAATTAGCTTGTCATTGCAACTGAGACATAAGCCAAAATCTGGAACCGCTTATGATCAAAAACGGTGACCTTTGTTTCCTTTCCTACTGCACGTGAGAACTGCTAGCTTGCGTTTTATTTCAAACACAGTCTTAGTAGCATTCAGAACAAGTTCCTTGAAGCAACACCCAGAAACTTAATTGCATTTAATAACTTCTATCACAATTATAATCTGAGTCGAACAGTGAAAAGTGTCGAAATCTACCAAACTATATTTCCTTGCAGCTTTCATTTCACACAGCATTTTTCAAGATCTAGTTGTATTCCAGAGTGTCTTTAACATGTAGTGTGCATTTTCTGTATGAATGTGCACAAGCTGTATCTTGCTTTTTATTTCCATTTCTCTATTGGATGCTATTTCTTCAAAAAAGTTAAGGCGTCGAACAGAAAAAGTATAGTGTGGGCTGTGTTTCTAATGTCTTTCTTATATAGCAGCTATGTAGTACAGTACCTTTTAA